>NC_090931.1:486795942-486820942 GCF_040938575.1 Ambystoma mexicanum
AGGTCTTAGAAGACCGCTCGGACTTCTTCTTCTTCTCGCCTGACGGGCTCTTTCCTTCCAGCCAGTTGGCGAGACGCTGATGGCGGTCCTTCATGGTCCGCTCCGACATATTGCCGCAAAACGCACAGTCCTTCTCCACGTGCGTCTTGTCTTCATGCAGGCAGTAAAGGCAAAGGGAGTGTTCATCCTCCTTAAAGACATTCTGAAGCTGGCATCCAGGGCAGACCCTGAACAGCTTTCCGGGCGTCAAGCTTCCCTTCTCCTGGGCCATGCTCGAGAAGGGCCTGAGAAACTTCTGGAGTCCTCCAAAAGCGTGGCTCGATGAAATCTTCACCCTTGAGGGGCGTAGAAGAATCCGACACGGGTCCCCGTGGATCGGATAAAGAAACGGTGGAGCTTGAGGCTCTTTTGACCGAAAAAGAGAAAATTTTCCTAAGAAAAAGCACGAAAAAGCACTAACGCTCGAGAGCAATAGCACGAGGATCCCAACACTTGAACGTGCGGTAAAAATCTAAAGATGGCTGCCAGAGGCGGGGCTTAGGGAGATGGCAGTCATTGGCTGTGGTCAGTATGACGCAGAGATCAGTGATTGGTTACTACTACGAAAGACAGATCAGAAACGAAACTGATTTTTCTTTACCGAGGATTCCCAGCCTGACGACGGGGAATATTCATGAGCATGTGAATCCATGCCAGACCCCATGCTGGAGAAGTGGGTTTACTGCCAAACACCTGTAGTCCTAAATCTTTTGAAGTGGTCCCAGAGGGAACTGCACAGGTTTCCGCCTAACACTGGTGTACAGCGGTGGGATTTGTATCGAGTATACAGTTTAGAGTGCTTTTCGACACTTTAGGATAACTAACCACAAAACTTAGCACTAAAAAAAGCAACTTTCAAAAACATGTCTACGATGGAAACTTACAGTCAAGAATCCTTGTCAGGTGAAAATACTGAGAGTTTGAGAACTCTCTGTAGGCAAGAGAATCTTTCTGTAAGAGGCAAGAAGTTAGAATTAATAGAGAGATTGCTGGCGAACCAGTCTGGGTACTGGTTCAGAGGAACCAATTTCTCCAGCAAATGTAGATAATAGTGATGGTGTTGATCTGAATCGTAATTCTGATGATAGCGATGAAGAGGCTGACGAGGACGGAGAGGCTAACGAAACTGTCTCCCCTGCTCCTCCACCTGCCTTACCCGCTGTGCCTACGAGGCCCATACCAGGTCCCACAAGTAACCCTGCTTATTTTGAACTTGAAAAAATGAAGCTCGAATTAGAATACAAACGGTTCTTGGCTCAATCTGAACGAAACCAAGAGCTCGAGTTCAGACGGATGAATGCCCAGGCTGAGCAGAAGCAAGCTGAGTTAAGACTCAGGGAAATAGAACTTAATCACGAGTTAGAGATGAAAAAGTTGTCTATCGAAAATGCTTCTCTCTCCTCTGGTTCCTCTAGGAGCTCCAGTCCCAAAAGACCCCAGATGCCGAAGGAATTAGTGGGTATGTATGAACCGAGATTGGATGTGTTGGATTGGTTAAAACTGTTTGAGTACAATCATGGGCTCCAGGACATCACCGGGAATGATTTACTTCCCTGGTTGTTCTCTAGGCTCCCTCCTGTTGCAGCTGATGTGGTAATGGAGTTGGGGGAGGTGGATAAGACGGATTACGAAAGTGTGAAACTAGCTTTAATAGCTATATTCGGGAAGACCCCTTCCCAGTATCTTAAGAGGTTTAGAACCCTCAAAAAGCATGATGGTACCCCTTGGGCTACCTGGGTGAGGGAAGGGTTGAAAAACTTAGAGGGATGGATTAAGGGTTACAAAGTGAACACTTATGAGGGTATGAAGAATCTTGTAATGTTGGAGTCAATTTATGATGCCTGTTCTCCTGAGCTCAGACAGCACTTGGCTGATTCGAAGGAATTGGATTCCCGGACGCTAGCTAAGGCTGCTGACTTGTGGGTTGCCAACAGGGCTACACATAAGGATTCTGGGGCAACTCAGAAAAAGGATGAGGGAAAACAGCCTAAAAAAGACTCCAAAGAGAATTCGAATAACTCAAATTCCAAAGAGGGCCCCAAACAAAACCAGAAGGGTAAGCCACCGGGAAAACCACAGCAGAATAGTGTGTCTTCTGGTGCCAAACCGGAAGGGGGTCAGAACAAGCCACCATTCCAAAAAGCGTTCGGTAAATGCTTTGTTTGTGGCTCGACTGACCATGTGAAAGGAGATCCCAGATGTAAGGGTAAACCTTCAGGGGTCCAGCTTGTCTCCTTAGCCTTCGCTCCAGAGGAGGAAGTCCAAATGGCAAGTGGAAACTTTCTACTGCTATCTGACGAACCCAGTGGAGACTCAGCCAGCGTTTCTTTAGTATCTCTGGGGTTGTGGGAACAACAGAATTTAGATGTCTATAATTCTATCCCCGATAATACTAAAGAGTATTATAAGGACAGTGTCCAGGTGAATGGTCAGGAGACCCCTACCATTAGGGACACTGGGGCCAGTATAACTGTGGTGGATAAATCGTTTTTTCAGGCTGAGGATGTTGCTAAGGCACCCAAACGCCTCACCAAGTTAGCTGGAGGGCCTGTGCAGATGCTTCCCCAATTACCAGTTCTCATCCAGTGTAACGACATGACTGTAAAGATACCTGTCAGCATACAGAGTGAGGTACCAGGACCCGTACTGTTGGGTAACGATTTGAAAACTCTCGGAGTTGTATCGCATACTCCCAGACCTCCTAGTAAACAGTTACAGGAGCTAACCAGACCCGCAAGAGAGAGGACCATGCGCGGTACTCTCCAGGAGATGATGAAGAAGGAAATCACTCCTGCTCCACTGGAATTGTCGGCAGCTGTCTCCAAGAAAACAGAAGCAAAAGGGAAACCTAAGACTTCTATCCCGAAACCAGCAGCCAGCATTTCAGTGCAGCCAACACGGACTTCCCCACGGTTGTCCAAAGTTACACCCGTAACTCCACCTCCAGCTGAGGCTGAGAGGGAAGTACAACCCTGTGTGGTAGAATTAGACTCTGAGGAAGAGCTAATGGAAGGCCCGGAACTCATTGGAGATCTGGATCCTGTTGACCATCCTGAGCTGCAGTCTTTACTGGTAGAAGGTGGACCCAGCAGGGCAGACTTCAGTAAGGGACAGAGAGAATGTCCAACTCTGGAAGGTCTTCGACACCAGGCAGAAGCTCAGGCTGAAGGGCAAGAGCCTGGGAAATACAGGTTGCACTGGAAAGGTGGCCTCTTCTACAGTGAACCGACCGAGTCCGCACCTGTAGACTACAAACGACTTGTAGTACCCCAAGAGAACAGACCACAGTTCTTGCAGTTAGCCCACGAGATTCCTTTGGCTGGTCACTTGAGTTTCAAGAAGACTAAGGAAAGGCTCTCTCTCTACTTCTATTGGCCAAAGATGGGGGCCGAAGTAGAAAAACACTGCTGGAGCTGCCACACCTGCCAGACCTCTGGTAAGGTTGGTTCCAAGAATGTGGCACCTTTAGTGCCTCTCCCAGTCGTACAGAGACCCCCCAAAGTGGTGCCATTCTGTCTGGGTTACCACAGGGGTGTGGGAGGGTGTTTAGGCACCCTGGACCGAGTTGCCTTGCCAACTCCGGTCACACTCTGGTGTGATTGGCCCAAGTGGTGAGCCTCCCCGCTCACCACTTAGCATGTGTTGATTGACAGCTAGGCTGAATGAATGGGGGTTTTCTGCATAAAAGCAGGGCTTTTGGGACTGGATCTTCAGAAGTCGACCACAGGACCTAAGAATCCGACGAGGGTAACGCTGAGCCGACCTGCACGACGACACCTCCGGTGGAGCCCTGGGGAACCGACTCACCACTTCCCGACGACAGAGGAGATCTCCCTGCCGGAGAGTCTCTTCCCCTGACTGGTGGGAACAACCAGTCCCCTTTGCTTTTTCTTCGCCTCAGGATGCAGTGGTCGAATTGCCCGTGCAGAGCACCTCGGCAACCGGATAGCCACTACCCCTGTACCACGACCAAAAGGTGGTGCCTTGTGATGGAGCACTCCGCGGCTGGTCTCTTCCCTGGTGGTGTACCGGACTTCACTTTTCTTCGACGACACGAGCTCATCTCTACTCTTGGCAAAGACCTGACGTGCATCCACCACCAGGAACAACTGCCCCTGCCGGAGCTGTCTCTCCACAAACAAGGTACCGTGTCCACCTGGCTTCCCTTTCGATCGGTTCGAGCGAGGTGTCTTAATCCTCTCCTTTCCGTTGGGTCGCCTCCAAGCTTTCTCACGTATTGTTCTGAACTGGTTCAATCTGCCGATAACAATTTGCTACAAAGACTCAAACGCATTTCCACTAGAGACTTTTCGGGACATATCGCCTTGCCTCTCTCCGAGTGGGCCTGGCCTCTGAACTTTATGATCTATTGTGGTTCTTGCCTTCTCGCCTTGCATTTTTTCCCGTGAAGTATTGAACTGTGTTGATTTCGTAACCTGCTTATTGTTCTCTCCCGTCCTAACTAATATTAGAGTGCCATCTAGGTTGAGGCATAAACCTCTGTCTGCAAATAAGTGGTGCCGGTAGAACCTAGACTTGTCGAAATATTGTTAGGGGGATTGATCGTTTCTTCTTCGTAGAGTAATTGTATTTAACTTGTTTTGCCGTGATAGTGCCATAATGTTTTCCATAGATGTTCCGTTATATCCGTAATAAATACCTTAATATCTTTACACTGAAGCCTTGTTGCGTGTTTGATTGTCTTTCTGTGAAGAATTGCCCTATATTGTATACTCCACATACTGCTTAACTCTTCTTGAGGGAAGTCTGACTGCCCAGCCACAGCTACCAAGTGAATCTGTGTGGTACAGTCTGCTACCAAGTGGGTTTACTGCCAAACACCTGTAGTCCTAAATCTTTTGCAGTGGTCCCAGAGGGAACTGCACAGGTTTCCGCCTAACAGCCATAATATATTTTCAGATTTTCCATACAAGGCAGTACCGGTTAAACAGTCTGAGCTTCATAGCATCTACATTCTCTATGGGAGAGCATGTTTATGCCTAAGCTGTACAATTTCTGTGATAGTGTTTTGACAGATGAAATGTCTTCCCAGAGGTCTTGAAGCTCTGTTTTTCCTGCTTTGGTTAAGTAGGCTGTGACATATCGTGCAACTGCAGTGGAATTGTCTGCAATGTACTGCACATCTATATTTGCATTCCATAGGAGGGCAATTATTGCATTGTAATCATTGATGTATTTTGATTCTTCTGTTCTTTTTATGTAATATGTGTTCTTAGGTGATTTACCTTTGACACTGTGCCTAACTGAAGACATGACTTGTTTACTTGACCTATTGTTGAAACTGGTCTAGGTAAACCAAAGCGGCATTTGGTGCAATATTTCCCTTTGTTTTTATATTTGCGACGACAATACTTCCCACATTTGTGCCTTTGAAATTGTAAAATTTGTGCATGAAGGTCACTATGTCTTGTTTGTGAAGGGATTTCAGAAGTGACATATTTTTAGATGAACTGTAAAACAGTGGCATCACTGTCTTGACCAAATTTAGGAGCATCGTTAATCCACAAAAGCACGTGGATGTGTGATGCTCCTCTGGCTTGGTATTCTTTTCTCCAAAAGAAATGTTGCACTTCTCCGAGGAGAGGGACAGTTTTATTACAAATGAAGTGTAGCATAGCAATGAAGCAATGATGGAAATATCGTGATACATTTACAGGATCTAGGGAGCAGAGCTCTCCTGGTGTTTTTACATCTATGTTTGTTTTGCTTTTGTTTGCTATCCCTTGGAATTCGTGCAAATCTTCCCATGCATATTCTGCACAACTTAATGTCACAAACCAAGTGGGTGGGCCAAGGTTTCTTATCATACAGCGTACATCTCTGCGGTGTCGGAACCAGTATTCTTTTGTACCACGCATGTTTGCTAAAAAATGTGTAATGCTTGACTGTAAAACCTCATCTTTTTCTTGCACTTTTTGTAGTAATTGTGCAGCTGACATATTTTGAAAATGGGTACCTGATTCAATGCATGTGCAACTCCGTAGCATAGAGTTGCTAGTTCACTTTCAAAGAGAAGGTGGAATATGTATTACACGTTTTGTCTGAATCTGGGGTCTTCCGAATACATTCGTAAAGAGCGGTATTCTGATGCTGATATTTGTGTGGGTCTATCGGTATTGTATGATTTTACCATATAATGAAGTCTGACCCAACCAAAAGACCTAAAACAAACACCACGAACAGTTCGGACTACCAAAAGTCTGAACTTTTCGAGGTGTGTGTTTAGGTGTGTTGGTGGGCTCGGACCTGGGGCTGGGGGTTGTCCCCCGCAACACCCCGCTCACTATGCTATACAGTATAGTGAGCGGGGTGTTGCGGGGGACACCCCCGCAGCACATACAATAAAAAATTATGGAAAAAAAACAGGGACTGCGGGGGTGTCACCGCAACACCCTGCTCACTATACTTTACAGTGTAGTGAGCGGGGATTGTTGGGGAAACCGCTGCAGCTTCCGAAAAGAAAAAAAAAAGAAAAGGACCCTTCAGCGCCGGTTCTTGATCACGGAAGTGAACGGGAACTGGCTCCGCAGGGAGATAGCATGAAGGAAAGGTAAGTAGGGTGGGGGTATGTAGGGGGTGTGGGTGGGGGTGTGTGCATGCATAGAAAAGGTAGAGCTGTGAAACAGACTGGATCTCCTCTGATGCTGCCTTTTAAAACTTTATTTTATCTAAAGTGAATTTCAACCAAAGGTTAAGGAGGGCTTTCCGTGCGTGCACTGTGCGTACAACCTTCCCTGATTTAAAATAAGATGTGTTAATTGCCATGGTTGATCAGTAAAATACTGTGACACACACACATTTCACCTTGTCAGAAGGACAAATTGGTCGCATTTTAGCTTTTTACAAGCACCTACTACCAAAAGTGAAAACATGAAGCTGAAATTCATATTTCATTAAAAAAAATGGCAGTCCTTTCTATGGGAAATGGACATTTTACATAGACAACAATGTGCGTTGACTGTAAAAATAAAAATAGAATACAACAACCAATTTGAAACCATTGATTTGAAGGTCTGTGGACCAGGTTTTTAAACTTGTGCAAGTAGACAAGAATCTGATCTTACCTCGTGCATCAAATTTCGGAGGAAAATAGTCTTTTGGCGGAGAGGATCATGAACCAGACCATCTGAAAAAAAGATCATCCCTTGAGGAAAATTGTGTTGTGACAGCCAAGAGACAACCCTCTGCTTCTGCATGTCTGGCCGCCCAGTGATATAGATTATCAGGTAACCCAGATCTTGCCAATGTCTGCGGACAAATCACATAGCACAAATGTTATGAAAAAAGTCAAAGGTTATCAAATAATTTAGAAATCATCAGATTGGCTCTTCTAAACTCTACAATACAATGCAGTATGGCTTCAGAACATTCTGATAAATAATATCAATTTTGATTTCTGGACAGACAGATGAGCTGTTTAGATACTTAGAAGCATACCTATTGCACGCTTGGTGCAGACCTTGTGAAATTATGCTATGTACCAAGGCAACACTTTTTTCTAAAAGTATTTGCATTTCTTGAATTATTTGTTCATCTTACCAACACTGTGAAATAGAACTGTAAACCATATAAACAGCCAGCAATCCTCTAAACCATTTATGGTGAAGCAGTGTTATGACGGATTGCCATTTGGCAAGGGTGTAGAATCCTTGGCTTTATTTATTTGTATTAATTAATAAAACGATGCAGGTAATTCCATCTTTGAAAGGATGCCCGCACTTAGATGAAACTTAAATGAAACTTGAATGTTAGCATGCCCACACTTAGATAGAATTGTGTACATTAGCCTGCGTAGCATCGAAATATGTTTGTGAATGTTAGCATGCCCACACCTAGATAGAATTCTAAACATTAGCCTGCGTCACATCTAGATAAGATTGTGAATGTTAGCATGCCCACACTTAGATGAAACTTGAATACTAGCATGTGCCACAATTAGAATTGTAAACATTAGCCTGCATAGCATCTAGATAAGATTATGAATGTTAGCATGCCCACACCTAGATAGAATTGTGAACATTAGCCTGTGTCGCATCTAGATAGGATTTTGATTGAAGGATAGAATGCCCCCGCTTAGATGAAACTTCAATGTTAGCATGTGCCACACTTGTGAACATTAGCCTGGGTAGCTTCTAGATAAGATTGTGAATGTTAGCATGCCCACACCTAGATAGAATTCTAACCATTAGCCTGTGCCGCATCTAGATAAGATTGTGAAGGCCTTCAAGTGCTACACTTAGACAAAACTGTGAATGTTAGCATGCTGAAGGTCAGGTAACCCACTAACCAATATAAGCTCAAACTCTCTGCATACTTATGTCACTCAAAAAACTCACACAACCATCTCTCGCACAACAAGCCGCACGCACTTCACAACACTGCAACAACACATAAGCCGGACCAACAGCACACGCGGACTGACACCGAGCCAATACCCGCACCAAAGCTCAGCACCCGGTGTATACCGAGTTGAAGCTGCCAACAGAACATCACTCCTCTCACTATCCTACTCCCTCTTCACCTTACTAACCCATCCCACCTTATCGTTTACAGATCCACCAGAGCGCCTGGGGACCAATTCCGTTGGTGACGGTGCGCGGTACAAATACCTTTAATATTTAACATTTAATCTGCTGATCATTTTGCATTTCCCAAAGCTCCATGACAAAAAGCATACTATGCATATGTGCCTTGCTGCATAAGTACCCTGAGCTGTAGCACTGCTCTACCAGTGGCACATAACAGGTTCAGAGATCACAGGTGCAACTCCCTCCAGCCTGGAGCTGCATTTAAGATGTACCCCTGCACCAAAACATCATTAGTAATCCAGGCTGGTGACAGGGTAAACGCTAAAGCTAAACTATGCCTAGGTGAAGGTATGGCACACAGTACTACTTATTGATCCTTGTGAGAAGGGAAGGGGTGGGTTTAGAGTAAACACAAGGGCTCTGCACAGTGGAAGACTTCCATCATCTTGTTTCTCTCTGTCTCTCTCTCCTTCCTGTATCCCCCATACTTCCCACACATTTTCTAGACCAAAAGGGCAAAGTACACTTATTTTAAGAACAGGGATTGAACCACTAAGGCAGGCTAGCTTTAGTGAAACACCTGCAGACCTTTACCTTTAAAAGAATGGACTGCAAAACACTTCTTTGAATAATCTTTATAACTTTAACCTTTTAAGAGTATTTTATTGGACCTCTGTTGGAAGAGTTGGTCTTTCCAAAGTACTCCATCAGTGAGATGAAGAATGTGGGTCCAATGCAGAGAGAAGCTCTGTCCCCTAACCATCCCCAGGGGCGAGTGGGGGTGAAATGCTGCAGGGACAAGACCTGCCTCTCTGCACCCACAGCTGTACCCAGGACTTCACCATGGTGACGGACCCCTGCAGTTGTGTGCCAGCCTTCCTTGTGTCTTAGAACAAGGACCCATCTTGTCCCTGGATCCATTGAGCAGTCATAGGTAGAGGAGAGCTCTGCCCCTATGCAATCTCAGGGCACATTGGGGGTGACTCTTCCTGTGGACCAGGACCTACCATTCTGCACCAATTTGCTATGGCTTGGAGAGCAGACCCTGAAAGAATTCACCCTGTCCTGCAGCCCCTGAATTAGGTCTAACAGCATGTGGAGGAATATATCTGCTAAGGCTCCCTGTTCCGTTGCCTCAAAACCGTTCAGACTGCCAGCGATGCTGAGGGATCCTGCTGGTGCTGCTTTCTGCCACTCCTCCAAACCTTTGAACAATTGCTAGTACATTGTGCCTTAGCTGAGCCTGTCACCTGCTAGGATTGAATCGACTGCTCAACACTTGGACCCGACTTGAACTGCTGACGAGTAACTTGCATACTTGAAGAAGTTATTCCATGACTCAAACCACCTAGAAACTGTTGCTTTGCTGAACCACACAATGGAACAACGGGATCACCATTTGGATCACTGACTCGAACCACTGGAGTGTCATGCATCAACACTACCTGGCAGTTACAAGCCGTATCGACTCAACCTTGAAGGCATCCTAGTGAGTGCCACAACCTGAATCGCTGAAGCCACCTTTGAGCACCACAGAGCTACTGCATTTGAACCTGCATGACACCTGCTAGCTGCTTGGGCCCACACAATACCCGAATTGAGCCTGATCAGCTTGCACCACTCCTCAAAGCCGGGTTTGATGCTGTCAACCTTCCAAATAACGGAAATAAGGTATTATCGACTGATAACTGTTGCCTGGTTCATTTTGGGCCCTAGAGACTGGTTGGTTCACGTTTGCACCTTTTTCATCCAAGAAAGATATCCTTTCTAAGAGCATTGTGGTACACTCCGTATTCATTTCTCAGAGTGCTGTTTCATGCTATCATTGCTTATTCTCTGTTCTTTCCTCAGGAGTGGGTTTTGTGTAGTGTTTTTCTATTTAGTTTTTTTTGTAGATGGCATATTTTAGTAAAGCATATCTATATTACACGGCCCGCAGGGCCTGGAAAACATGGTTTGCGGCATCTGGTGCTGGGAAGAGGGGATAAAAGGGTGGGGGACTGAAAAGCGGGTCATATGATATATCTGTTAGGTACAGGAAGACGGTGGTGTGCGAGCGGTGTCCGCGAGTAATGTGCCAATTGGCGGTAGCTTGTCAGGCGACTAGCTTCTGTGGTGACTGCAGGGAGGCTGAATTGGTTGGGGCTGGGGAGTGCATTGGAGATGATAGCAGGATATTTGGATTGGGTTTAGTGTGCTGTGTTGACTGTGGTAAGCACCTAGTGCCTTTGGTGCATGGGCAGAGCCCTTGCAGTGAAGAGTATGCCCAGTGGGGGCAAGTATGTTTCCCACTGTTGGCTTGTGTGTGTCATTTGTGGCTAGTGTACACATGGTTGGTTGCATGGGTGTGGTCATTGTTAGCACGTCCTACAGTTTTTGGACCATGGCTGGAGGTGAAGGAGTTAATAGTCCTGTAGTGTGTCTACTGGGTGAAGTGGTGCAATACTGTGTGTATAGAGGTGGATAGGGTTCCAGTGGATGGATTATGTGTTTGGGTTCTGCCCATTGGCCAGATGACTGAGTACTTTACTGTATTATGATGTATTGGTTATCAGTATGTAATACAGTCAGGGATGCAGGGGCAATGTTTGCAAGAGTTTGTGGTTTTCTTGGAAGTAAAATAATAATATGTAATTGTAAGTGGGTAGGGGTGCTGGAAGTTGTGCTATGTTTGTGGGTATTACTAAACGGCTACATGTTTGCATGTATGGCTGTATTATGTTTTGGGGTTTGGTGGGTGTGGCCAAGGCCCAGCCTCTTGGGTGCATTGCCGGAGGCCGGAGGCTTCTGTATGCACCCAAGAGGCTAGGCCTTGGCCACACCCACCACAACGCAATGCAGTTGTGCATGCCAAGACTGTCAAACTGATATCTGGATTTCACTAATTGGTTTATGGAGTGCATTTATTTTCCTTTGCTGGTTTCGGTAAGCGCTTATAAGCATAGGTTGCTCCCTTGCACAGCCTTTGACATATGAATCTCTCCTATGGGGGGTTACTATTACAGAATGGTTGTGGAGGACATGTTAGAATTTGTAGAGCACCAGAGGTGACCAGAAATGCGTGAACTGGAATATGCTGCAATGTATTTAATTGTTGGCCTTTACAGAGAGAGATGCTACCATGTGCGTTTGGTATGGTTTGCCCCTGATGACAGCATTGTTTTAGGGAGTGCAGTAAGATACTGTGATATCCAATGCATTCCTTACCATCACACATTTCATGCACACAGCTGCCCACATATAATTGAAGGTGTATTTCACATAAATGTGTATACAATGGTTGCCTTATAGACATGGTTTGAAAAGAAAACATATCCCAGTACAAGAAAAGGAGAACTTCACAATCACATAATCTTGCGGTACACAATTGGTAACAGAAATATGTTCACGCAAGTCAGTATGCTGTTATTGTTTCCCCCCCGTTCCCCATCCACCATGGAAGGTACGGCAGTACTGACACACTTTTGTTGGAGAAAAAATGTACACTTTATTCTGCAAATTATACTTTTAATTGCCAGGCACCATGTTCCACTGTCCCTTCCATTCACTCTGAATGCACTTTTCTTATGGGACAACAGTCCCTGCTAATATCCTTCTCTGGCCCCTATTGATGTTCATCTGCTGCCATTGCAGGTCTCTGTTTACACAGAGGAACATGTTCACTTGCCGCACATTCTCATAGAGCTCCCCTAATGCCTCATGGGCACTTTCCACTGAAAGAGTGGAAAGGCCCTGATGCCGTCCCTACCTTTGAGACATCCCTTGCCAAATACTTTTTGGAAAGTATGGCAGTGTGAAAAGGTAATGAGGTGATAACACTTCTGCATACGCAAAGGGAAGTGACAGCCGCAAAGGTTCCTGCAAATGCAACTTCTAAGATGAGCGCTGCAAACCGGACATTTAAAGCTCTACTACGAAGGTAATATTGAGAGAAATATATTACTGTGTTATGAAACTGCTGGCTGGTGTGGTGTAGTGGACCCTATGTCTGTGTTGCCCCTTTAAGTTGATGTGTCCCTCCCCAGTGTATTGCCCTTTTAAGATGGGCCATGACTTTGTCATGGCCCAAGCTAATAAAAGGGAGCCCTGCAGGCACGTGCGGGAGAACGGCTGCAGACTCCGTGGAAGGTTGGTCTGAGTCCGTGTCTCATTGATGATGTAGGCCGCAGGCCTACCTGTGGGAGGTACAGGCCTGCAGGCCCTGTTGCCATGGGACTCTCGTGCCAGGACGGTGGCCGAGGTCCGCATGGTCAGGACCCTGGCAGGCTGTGCCCCCACCCCGATGGCGCTGGACCTGTTTGGGTGCTGTGAGGAAGCAGCACCCCGGGGTCGCCTGCCTGATGGACATGGCCGGCGAACCCACCACACTGGCGACGAGGAGAAGAACCCAGGGGAGGACTGCGTTTCCCCGTTATTCTAAAGCTCTTCCCTCCCCTTTGCGGGTGCTGCAGGAAGCTGTTTCCCGTTAGGGTGATTGTGCATGTGGCGGTTTCCATCGCCGCAGAAGGAGGAGGAGTGGAGTTCATCTCGGTTGGGATGGTGAAGTAAGGAGGAGGGGGAACCCTGCCGGCGATCCTCCCCCGCAAAAAGTGAGAGAGGCATGCTGCCTTTTCCACCATAGTGGAAAGAAAAGAAGTGGAGTGCCAGCCCACACCCCGAAGGAGACAACAGTGTGCTGCTGGGAAGTTAGAGTGGGATGCCCGCCACCCCCCCCCCTGAAAAGAAAAGGAGGAGATGTGCCTGCAACCCCTGGCCGCGGCCCTCTGAGGAGGGTGCTCGTGCGGCTGGGTGGGAGTCGCCCACAGGCCCTCTGCGCATCGATGCTTTGAAAGTCAAAAGAAAGGAGGTGAAGAACTGATGCTCCGATGCGGAGCGGAAAGGTGGGTGGGGCCCGCGGGGCCCGTCCCCACATCCGAAGCAGTTGTGGTGATGCGGGAATGCCCCTGCAAGAAGCAGAGCCGAGGGACAACCTACTCACCCTCCCAGTGAGTGGAGAAGAATAAAGCGGCTGTAGCCGCAAGGAGGGGTCAAGTGCCCTTACAAGCCAGACATCAGCAGCACCATCCTGCATTGTGCCGACGCTGGGGCCCCCACTAAGATCCGGGGCCCTGCGGCGGTGAAATGAAGCTCCGACATCGAGCTGCAAAAAAAAAAAAAAAAAAAAAAAAGAAAGAGGGTCGGGTCATGCACGGTCCGTTCCCCATGGCATTTCGGGCCCGTCAAGGAAATCCACATCAAAGACCGAGGCTGCCCGCCTGCAGCAGTGATGTGGGCAGCACTCTGGTGCACCGGCAGCCTCAGCTGCTACAAGACCAGGCTGCTGGTGGGGAAAAGCACATGCCTGAGGAGGCACGATCTGTGGCCTCTGCGACTTCGCAAGAGAGGTGACCCCGCTGGGGAGCCTCAAACAAGCCGTAACACCATCTGGCATTGTACTCCAAAGGAAAAGGGCCCCATTGTAGATCCCTGGCTTGGTGGAGATGGCGAGCATTGAGCACATCCTTGCACAGCAGTGCCAGCAAGCCCCATAGTGATCGTGGGGTGTCGGAGGCTGAAGAGCAGCATGTTCCACATCAGAACGTGCATAAGAAGACAGGAGTGGCCCTGGCAGGACCCAGCCATCTGGCAGTGCTGGGTCTCTGCTCACACCACAGGAGCAAGAAAAAAAAAAGAAAAGAAACCGCCCATCCCTCAATGAAGATCCAGGGTCAGTCAGCAGAGTGCGGGCTGGGCTCGGGGAAGTTGGACTCATGTCAGAACAAAGTGGCAGCAGCCAGCGGCGTGATCCTGGGCCAGCTGGCACTGTAGTTCTGTACGCTCCTTGCTGGAGCTGTCCAGAGGAAAGTCATGCGACCTGTGATGCTACAGCAGCAGCCCAGCCCATCCACAGGGTCCACCCTGCAGCTCCCACCGGCACCTGCCCAGGCAGAAGGAAGAACCACCGGAAACCCCCCCCTAAACCTGCGGAGCGAAGTGGGGATGTGGGTTGCAACCCCTGCATTGTGGTGCTGCCGGAGCTCATCGGCATGAGCCCGGGCCCGCGACAGGACTGGAGATATTCCGGGCGGAGCACATCGAAGAGGTAGGAAGGCGACATCCCCGCCAACATCAGTGTGCCAGAGCCCACATAGAGGGCAGTATCTGCCAGAGGAGTGCCACGCCCACACCAGAGACTTATTGAGATCCCCGGCCCGGTGGTGCCAGTGAGAAAGAAGGCTCCGGGCTAGAGCACTAACGAGGACAGCCCAGTGGGCACCCGGGCCAGGAGGCGGTGAAAAGTGTGGAAATGGTGGCGTGCTCTGGTCTGGAGCAGGGCTGTATGGACGGCTCCAGCATCAGAGCGGAAGTGCCCTGCGGTGTATGGCAACTGTGTGTGGCTGGGGCTGTGTACTCACACAGCGGGGAGCAGTTTCCCCTGCGCTCCCAGAGTGTTTGCAAAGCAAAGGGGGCAAGGGTGGTCATTCCAACGGCAGCCCTGCAGGATGAACAATACAGTGGTCCATGTGGAATACGTGATCTGCGCATCACAGCAGCCACGTGTCAACGTAGCAGAGTTTGGCAGCAGCACCCATGATGCACCAGAGACACCAATCAATTCCTGCACTGTCTGCCAGGCATCTCCCGGCACCGTGCCATGGAGAAATCAGGACCACCCTACCATAAAAGACAACTTGTCGGCCCTATGTGCACTCTGTGACACCGGTGTCACCCTGCCTGTCCCGAGGGTGGCACCGACACTGAGCCCCGATGAGTGGGCCCCGCCACCATGCCACGAGGATCCCCTACCATATCGTCGGAGGACCAGGGAGCTCATGGCCCTGATGGCCTGTCACTAACATACCTGGCATTCTGCACGGAAAGGACCCGACAAGGGTAATTGGCACGGAGGGTACTAGGCAGAAATGGGACTAGCATTGAACCACAGAGGTTCCCGGACTGCCTGTCAGTAATAATACCCTGCCCACACTGTAGGTGGCCCCAACACCGAGTGACAGCAGCCACCCTACCTTGTTGCCCTACAAGTGGCCCTAACTGATTACTACTAATGACACCCGGCATGTCGTGCCATCAAAGGACCAGGCCAACGTGGGTCCCCCGCACTCCCAGAGTTCAGCCAATACTGGGTGGCGGACCAAACCAGGCAACCCTGCCGCCTGGAAGAAGTGCAGCGGGCAGGGTATGGGTTGCAGCTCACCATGAGTGCTTGTGCGCCCTCCTATGCCCTGGAGGAAGAGATAATCCTGACTGGGGAAGCACCACGAAGAGAGTGAGTGATGTCCTATCACCCCGTGCCATACCCACAGCGGATGGAGCAGGTGGACGCCCCGAGACCTGCGTTTTGCGGCCCTGCCCTGAATAGCAGTGGACGGTGCTGAGGTGGACCCTGGCATCCGACTGGTGCGGCTTTGCCGGCTGTGAACTGTACCATCAATGGACCTGGACCCGGGAAGTGGCTCTTGAATGGACACTCATGGGGAACGAGTTGGTGTCCTGCAGTCCTCCTTTTGCTTTAAGAGGACTCAGTAAATATGTGTTTTGATGCTGTGAACCTGCATAAGATTGATATGCTTAAAGTGGTCTCAGTAAAGGACAGTAATGTGAAACTGTGTTCCTGCAAGCGGTAGGGGTGCTCTAAATGGTACCAGGGGTCATCCGCGAGCATCATGCAATGGTTGCAATTCCGTACCCCAGGTTAATAAAGGGTCTGTAACATGTGGTACAACTGCTAACCCTCCACCGGGGTGTACCCCTGTGACCGTCACCTGAGGGTGATGGGTTGGGGGGTGATAAGTAGATAAGAATGTGTGACCAGAGGTGTGCCAATAGCATATCTTGTGTGAAGTTGGCTCCCCCGAATCTGAAGTAATATCATTCTGTAACAGGTGTGGGAAAATTAGTTATGTTGTATTTTTAGTTGTTTTGTTCCTTATGAAAAAGGAGGGATGTGGTGTAGTGGACCCTATGTGTGTGTTGCCCCTTTAAGGGGATGTGTCCCTCCCCAGTGTATTGCCCTTTTAAGATGGGCCATGACTTTGTCATGGCCCAAGCTAATAAAAGGGAGCCCTGCAGGCACGTGCGGGAGAACGGCTGCAGACTCCGTGGAAGGTTGGTCTGAGTCCGTGTCTCATTGATGATGTAGGCCGCAGGCCTACCTGTGGGAGGTACAGGCCTGCAGGCCCTGTTGCCATGGGACTCTCGTGCCAGGACGGTGGCCGAGGTCCGCATGGTCAGGACCCTGGCAGGCTGTGCCCCCACCCCGATGGCGCTGGACCTGTTTGGGTGCTGTAAGGAAGCAGCACCCCGGGGTCGCCTGCCGGATGGACATGGCCGGCGACCCCACCACAGCTGGGAACATGGGACAGTTGCTGTACCCCACGCCCCTCGATCTCAGGGCTCCTTTCAAGTGAAAGAGTCGAAAGGCCCCAATGCTCTACTGAGAGACAAAACTGGTTCGGAGTTCTGAACATACAGTATGCAGGGAAGAGCACAGACAGGCAGCTCTGAGATGCACTTGATGTTTGTGGCCAGAGCAACTACAGGAGTCTTCACCTTTTGGATCTCCAGATGTTTTGGACTACAAATTCCACTATCCCTTTGCATTGACAGTGACAGCTAGGGCATATGGGTGTTGGTGTCCAAAACAGCTGGGGCACCAAATGTTGCACAGCATTGTATTCTATGTGCAACAATTTTAAGAAATTGATTTACAAGACAGAATCATTGTTACTGTGCCCTGGAGCTGGGAAGCATTGCATTACAAAATTGATTAAAAAAAACACATGGTAAAGCATGCTTTATTGGTTTGCCGTTGTCATTTTACTTTTGTGGTCTATGTTTTTTTTTAAAGGAAACAAAACATGTGCACTATAATGTCGCCCTCATGTACAAACCCTTACCTGCTGAGCAACTGACCAGGACAGAGCATGGGAAAAGAGCCACAGAAAGCATCACAATAGTGAGAGTGACAGTGAACAAACACTACAACACACCAAGGGTCAGAATCATGGAATATTTGCACAGTTGAACGTCAGTGCACATGGTTATTTTTGCTCTACTGAACGACTTTGTACTTAGTTTACACTGCAAAAATACACTTTGCACAGTTCCATGAATCAGGGTTTATGTTGGCAGTGGAAAGTCATTTTTGAGGCAGTGCTAAGTCACTTTGAACCGTGCAAAATGTCAAGGAATCGGCCTCAAAGTTCTGATTAAAAACTAAGGAGCTGAAAGAAAAGTACTGTCTGACATTACTTAACCAGGCTCCTGGAATGTTTTTACACCTGTTAAAAAAATTAGTGTTTGTGGTACTATTGCTCTATCCCTTTCCACGTCTGAATCCAAATGTACTTGTGCTCTCCCTCCGGCTGCTCCGCCGTTAATGATCCTTCCGCAGGTTCACCTACAGAAACCTTGTTACGACTTTTACTTCCTCTAGATAGTCAAGTTGGATCCTCTTCTCGTCGCTCCGCCAGGGCCGTTGCCGACCCCGGCGGGGCTGATCCGAGGACCTCACTAAACCATCCAATCAGTAGTAGCAACGGGCAGTGTGTACAAAGGGCAGGGACTTAATCAACGCGAGCTTATGACCGGCACTTACTGGGAATTCCTTGTTCATGGGAAATAATTGCAATCCCCAATCCCTATCATGAACGGGGTTCAGCGGGTTACCTGCACATGTCGGCGAAGGGTAGACACAAGCTGATCCGTTCAGTGTAGCACACGTGCAGCCCCGGACATCTAAGGGCATCACAGACCTGTTATTGCTCGATCTCGTCTGGCTGAATGCCACTTGTCCCTCTAAGAAGTTGAACGCCGACTGCTGGGGGTCGCGTAACTAGTTAACATGGAGGAGTCTTGTTCATTATCGGAATTAACCAGACAAATCGCTCCACCAACTAAAAACGGCCATGCACCACCACCCACAGAATCGAGAAAGAGCTATCAATCTGTCAATCCTTTCCGTGTCCGTGCCGGGTGAGGTTTCCCGTGTTGTGTCAAATTAAGCCCCAGGCTCCACTCCTGGTGGTGCCCTTCCGTCAATTCCTTTAAGTTTCAGCTTTGCAACCATACTCCCCCCAGAACCCAAACACTTTGGTTTCCCGGAAGCTGCTCGGCGGGTCATGGGAATAACGCCACCGGATTGCTAGTCGGCATTGTTTATGGTCGGAACTACGACGGTATCTGATCGTCTTCAAACCTCCGACTTTCCTTCTTGATTAATGAAAACATTCTTGGAAAATGCTTTCGCTTTGGTTCGTCTTGCGCCGGTTCAAGAATTTCACCTCTAGCGGCACAATACGAATGCCCCCGCCGTCCCTCTTAATCTTGGCCCCAGTTACGAAAACCAACAAAATAGAACCAGAGTCCTATTCCATTATTCCTAGCTGAAGTATTCAGGCGACCGGCCTGCTTTGAACACTCTAATTTTTTCAAAGTAAATGCTTCGGACCCCCAGGACACTCAGTCAAGAGCATCAAGGGGGCGCCGAGAGGCAGGGGCTGGGACAGGCGGTAGCTCGCCTCGCGGCGGACCGCCAGCTCGATCCCAAGATCCAACTACAAGCTTTTTAAAGGATAGTTCCGGGACTTCTTTTTTATTGTTCCTATGGTTCGGCCATGTGTTTTTAAGCATAAATCGGTAGATCGTAGAAAACTTTCCTATGGACCTTACCCGACTTTTCGTCCATTAACGCACTCGAAATCAGCCGCCATTTTCTGATAATCCTATCATTTCCCCCCATCGCCCTGGCTCACCTGCTTTTGCGGCACTAAATCAAATCCCCCGCCCCTGAAACAGACTTGATCAAAACATTCATATTCCCCGCCTCTATCCGTGACGTGACTGAGCTGCGTAGGCAAACGCGCCCAGGCGTCTTCTACGCGACTCCACACAGAACCAGGAAATCAACACAGATGAGCTCAAACAACACATCGCGCCACAATTGGGAATCTGAAACTGTACTTTTAAATTAAACCGCAAGATTGTAAATTTGGTAAAGTACATTTATTTGACATCAAATGTTTTGAGAATATTCAGCGATTAGCATTTTTATTTGCTCACGTTCCAAAAAGTTCGTTTCGAGGCACACGATGTTCCTTTGCTGTACACAGGGTCTTAGATCATCTCACAATACAGCGCCACAATTCGGAATATGAAACAGTGGTTTAAAAGCAAACGGCAAGATTGTACATTTGGCAAAGTACATTTATTTGACATCAAATGTTTTGAGAATATTCAGCGATTTGCATTTTTAGTTGCTCTCGATCCAAAATATTTCGTCTTGAGGCAAGCGATGTTCGTGTGCAGTAGACAGGGTGTTGGTTTACGATAAAATAAGCTCTTCGATCGCACTGATAATCGCATGGCTATTCCAACAACGAGGCACTAGGGCACCACAACGGTCTGTATGTTGCATCTAGCCGTTAGTACCGCGTAAGGGCATACTTGTACTTGGCGATCGTCCCACAAAATGGTCAGGGTGCTAACGTTGTTCACGCGGAGAAGAAACTGGCGGTTGAAAAACCCATCCGCCGGTGTCTGGTACTCGTGACACAGACAATAATGGACGATGTATCTATTTGAAAAACATAAAAAAAGGAAATTAGTCTCACCATCAGATCTTTATTAAAATTATTCATTTTATATATTAGGTCTGGAAATTATTTCATAGCTAGGACAGTGCAACTGGGTTTTCTACGTCAAGGGGGGCTGTAGGATACTGAGACAGTCCACCAGTGCAGGGGTTGACAGGGAGTGCAGGTGGAGAGTGGAAGGGCCCAGGACCGAGGTCGCAGACAGTGGACAAGTTAGATAGTGCGCGGTACAAAACAATATGCCACATAGAATGAACAAGTACAACTTAACCCGTCTTTAAAGCTACTGTATAGTAATTAAATTGCGGTATAAACTCATCTTAAGAGTTACTTACATTATATTTGCATTTTCCATTGTGTCTGTGCGTAGGGCAGCCCCGAAATACCACTCCTTCTATGCCGACGTTTTATTTCTTCTAATGAACGAACATGAAATGGCTTTCGTTTCTGAAATTATATTCATTATCGTTTCTTACGTGGTCCCGGCCTGTCAAGGTCAAATAACAATAGAACCTTATACTGAGTCGTGGGCCATTCTGGCACCCGAGAAAAAATCAAAGCAGCTGACCTTCACTTTGAACGAACACACATTCCTAGTTAGCTACATTCAGTGTAAGGCCGTCTTACAGGACTTGAAATTTACACTCCATCTTTGCATTTTGTCTGCTTGCTTTGCTGCCCCACAGAACCATAAATACGGAGACATTCTATATTTTTGGAAAAATAATTTATATTACTGTTTGGTTTAATTTAATGCGCAAATGAACAAGGTTGGATATATAAACATATTCAATGGGCCTGCGACATGAGGAGACTCGAGAGAACAGACAATCAAATTACAATCATTTAAACCGTGATGTGTATTTCTCAATGAGCTCTGCTTTAGGTGGACATGGAACAGAGGCAATGTTGGGTGGCAATGCAGTTGTCACCTGCACAGGTTCGTTCACAACTCCATTTATGTGCCTATCTAGGACATCAACAATAAGTCTCTCAATAAAATCATATTGCATATCCTCAAACACTGGTTTGATCACCCATTGTTTACTTCTTTTAGTGAAGGCCTTATTGTAGCGAAGCGTCCCTAAAGTTCCGGTCGTCCTACTTTGTTGACGGCCAACATTATGGTTATGTGCCAAGACCGCTAGAAGAGTCCGATTTATCATGCCCTCCATGCCAAAATGCAATCGTTTTGGCCTGTACTTTAGGCACATATTGTGGAACACCTCCAAATCTCCTGTGTGGCAGAATTCCGTGAGTCCCCTCAAAGCTTTTGTTATAGTTTTATCAAATACAATCTTTTCAATGGCTTTGTGAGTGGGTGATGAAGGAATCAACCACTTCTTCTTCCGTGCCTCCTCTGTGGACAAATGGCCATGTTCACAATTGTGGAAATGTTGGTTCGTGTTCCAGCTGTGCACGTTTGTACAGTGTAGCATTACTGACCGCCATTTTTCCAGTAGAATTTCCAACGACCCTCCACATGTTTTTGAGCTCCACCAAAGATGGTTGCTGATTGACTTGGACCACTGTGAAATACCTTGCATATCTTTTTTTTTACCTGCAGCCGACAATTTTTTATTGATTGTTTTTGCAAGATGCCAAACGTCAAATTGGTGATTTATATTTTTGTACTCTTCTCTCATTGTCTTGGCAATTGAAACGTGTCTGTCCGTGGCTATCAGGTCGATCACCATTCCCCGCGATTGTAGTTCTTGCAATGATGCTACAAAGCCAACTTTCTACATGGCCACTGAGGATGTACTTTGTGACACCTGCACGACCACCGAACTCACAATTTTCTTACTTTCCATGTCCTGAAAGTGGTAGGTGCAGTACTTGGCTGAAAATCCTGGGCTGTCGCACTGTCCATCACCGGCTAGCCTGAACCGTTTGCCCGCGAATGTACTATCAATAGACATTTTTTCCATTCTCCAAGCTTCGCTAATGGCTGGAAATAGATAATCGGTTTGGTATTTGTAGAACTGAGTTTTCGCAATGAAACGGATTCCCACAAACTGAAAGAAAGACTCTAATTTTTTAAAACTTGAACCACTAAAAAGTGCAGCAGCTGCACAAAGTAGATTGCCTGCTGGCAGTTGTCCCAGCGTGGGTTGTGCAGACCATGAGAAAGGATGATATTTTGTACAGGTGGCATGTATTTTAAGGTTAGTGCCTCGAATTGCACGAGTCACATTAATCAATGGCTCCCCACATACTTCCCCACCTACCGAATGCCCACATTTCAACCGAATAATAATATCAATCAAACAACTATCGAATACAATGAATTTGGCCTCTTTCCTTATACTGTCACTCTGCATCCCAGCTGGTTCGGCCTGTAACGTTGAGGACATGTCACTCACATGAAAGGTAGAATCTCTGATATCGTCTTCCGCTATGTTCAGTGATATTGAAGGTGTTTCATTGTAGTCCACTTCATTCTCTTCCATTGCAACATCTGTTCCTTCTCCGGCAATGGGTGAATAGGACAATTTCTTCAACTTTCTCGCGGTCTTAGTTTTTGCGGGTGTGGATTCTGTGAATTTATCTCCAACTGCATCCGAACTACCAGGAGGACATTCACTATCAATGGCTGGTGGTGGTATAGCTCCGTTGTCAATCACTTCATATTCTTCCCATTGGCACGATGCATCTCCAGTCTCAAGTCCCTGCCAAAAGGTTTGACAAGCAACATCTCTCGTTCGCTTCACTGTCTGTGTAGATCTAGTTCGTACACCCACTCGCAACTAGAGGACAGATTGGAAAAGGGATGTTCAGTTTAAACACAACTTACAGTATTGAACTATTAACAGTGAAAAACAACATAATATAGTGACCAGGACACTAACCTTCTTTTGCTTTCTTTTCTTTGAAACTTTCTTGCCTCGAACTTCAACATCAGGACGCTGTTGCTCCGACTCGTGTGTGCATGTCTCCACTTCCTCTTGCGCTGCAACGACTACATTTTCATGATAAGCACATCCATCACGCACTAACGCTCCATCGACTCCCTGAAACATAGAACTTTCATTAGTATGTATAATAATATCGAAAACACAAAATGTACTTGGGGACCAATACCCATGTACATCTCAATAGCAAAACACGAATGAACGCTTTGTGTAGAACATTCAAACGACAATTATTCACGCATTGTTGATCTAGTTAGATGGAACTGTCAAGATCCATACCTCGGGCTCCTCATAGACTTCCATTGATGATATTATTGAAGATGATGCTTCAGTGACTCCCTGAAACACAGTAATTGCATTAGTATGGTTTTCTATTTTGATAAAAGAACAGAAACTTTGTGCAGGCGTGAACGGCTCATCTAAATAGACCTGCACAAATGATCAGTTGTCTAAAATAAATAATGGATATGTAAATATGTTTCGATTTGCTTGATCGTTGGAAGTGTCACCACCCAGAGATCTGCATCAACTACTAGGGGTGATGTTCTTGTAGAAGAAGCTCCGTCATCTCCCTGAAACATAGTACTTGCGTTAATAAAGAAGGAAGTATAGCGGATGTAATCACGTCATATGATTTCGCTTGATCGAACTGTCAGTATCCATACCTCGAAATGCATAAGAACATCAAGGGACGATGTAACTGCGGTGCACACTTCTGCAAGCTGTTGCGCCGACCCGAAACTGCATGCTCACCCTTCTTCTTGGACTAATGCTCCATCGACTCCCTGAAACATAGGACTTTCATTAGTAATGAACACAAAATTGAAAAAAGAAGACACATAGGAGGGCGACGGAACTGTCCTGAAACGTACCTCGAGCATCTGAGTGACATCAACGGTAGTCGTCAATACGCTGGACTCCTCAGCATCTCCCTGAAAGACAGTACTTGCATTATTTTGGATAACAATAATTATAACTGAAAACAAAGACTAGAGGACGAGTACAAGGGTGTACCATTAGGTAACATAATTACACGATAAATTAAAACTATTGATTTACATGCCTAAAACAAGTCAGTGGCAGAATAGCCAAGTAAGATTACCCGATAGGCGCTTGAAGTGGCTGATGACTGCAATAACGACACGGATGGAGAATCTTCCGCCTTCATATTGAGTGGATACATAAATGGGAAATTATTGTTAGCTAATGCTACACACTACCGCAAGGCCAAGAGATAAATACGTAAACTTGACTCACCAGTGTAGGGATGTGGACGAATAGAGTGGGAATAGCGGTTGAGAGCAATTTTCGCCTCGCTCGCGGTGTGTTCTTCTTTATTAGCAATGATGTGGAGTACATGTCAGAGGTAAAGTGCCTGCTGCAGATGCGGTATCGATCACCCCTCTTGTCCGCAAAGACCTCTAGGACTCTACTTTCAAGCTCAGACGGTGGATATCCGCAATATCGGACCCATTCTCTTATCTGATCTATTGTCTTAGGGAAAACATGCATTATAGTACCTTCAGATTTATTATGGGTCTTCGAAGGGCAACCGCCAATGGAACAGGCAGGCATTGTGGAAAGTTCTGAAAAGTAAAGATCAACAATTCTCTATGAATACCAATGTAAACTCAGAACATGTGACTAGTTCCTTGCATGTACTGTCTTGAACGAAAAGAAATTGGACGCAAAATGATTATCGTACATGGCCTTACCTTGACGAACCAACAGTTAGATGCAGGGATCAGAGTAGTTTCTTGTCGTAGAACAGGGAGCAGTTCACAGGTTGCAAACTGACGAGTTTCCTCGAAGTGGTCACGGAAGTTCACAGAGACGAAGAGCAGATAACCAGCACCTTCACGGGTTGACTAGCAAAGCGCAAAGAAGTGCTCATTAGAAATAT